>NC_056732.1:1280844700-1280867200 GCF_019279795.1 Protopterus annectens | reverse complement strand
AAACAGGAAGGCAATGGGAAGGGAAAACAGCAGTAGGAAGGTATACAAGGAGAACTAGCTTAGCTGGCAGGTGAAATGTATCAGAATCAGCCAGTTACACAGGCAGTAGACCTGCCCAGCCCAGAACACTACTATAAACTAAGCAAACACCTTCCGCTCTGGTTTTTCCCACACTCTACACCACCGGTGTATACAAGCGGGGAAATTTTAACAAACAAACCTACAAAATGGGAAGGGCTACAGCAGACAACATAGGACAACATGTGCAAGAGGCTGAGGGTGGTGAGGATGTGAATGCTGCCAAACAACCCACAGTAAGGAGACGGAGAAGAGTGTACAGACCTAGGGTAACTTACCAGGGGCTGCATGAGCTGGAGGTAGTGGAGCGCTATAGGGTGGACAGAGACCTAGAGCAAATTGTTGAGCTGTGCCGGCCACACCTGACACACCAAACTGACTGAGGGAAACCCATCCCAGTGGACACCAAGGTATGTGTAGGCCTAGGTACACCAGCCACGGATACCTCCCAAAGCACAACTGGGAATATCATGGGGATCTCACAGGCATCAGCATCCAGAGTATTCCACCAGTTCCTGGATGCCATGTCAGCACATGCCAGTGAGCATGTATATTTCCTCAACATCCATGAGGTGTTGACCAGCAATATGTGTCTCTTCCACCAAATAGCAGAATACCCTGGGGTAGGGTGCTATAGACTGCATGCACATATGCATCAAAGCACCACCCAGTGAGCAGAGTAGGGCCTACATCAACTGCAGGGGCATCCCCTCCATCAACTGACAGGTTGTTTGTAATGCCCAGGACATTATAATGAATGTGTGTGCTGGCTGCCCTGGAAACTATGACGATTCCCACATATGGCATCTGACGCAGCTGTACCAGAGATTTACCAATGTGGACATCCCCTATGGTCACCTAGTGGGGGATGCTGGGTACCCACTGGAGCCGTGGCTGATTACACCCATCAGAAATGCATGCACACCTGAACAACAACGCCATAATGAGGCACACACCCAGGCCAGACATATAATAGAGCATGTGTTTGGGATGCTCAGGTCAGAGTTCTGGTGTCCGGACACATCTGATGGAGCCTTGCAGTATTCACCAGCTACGTGTACCCAAACTGTTATGGTATGTGTTATGCTACACAATATAATCCTGCGGAAACAGCTGCAGCAGGAAGAGCATGGGGCAGGCCCACACAGCCCCCACCAATGCCAAGGCCTGCACAGGCACAGAGCAATCCAGAAGAGGAACAGCCTGAGCCTGCCCCAGTAGGCAGAAGGAGGCATAGCCAGTATGCCCTGGCCTTGGCAAAGAGGCAACACATAGCACATGCACTGACACAGTAGGGACCCAGGGAATGACACCTCTCTCTGACTTGCACATACAGTAAAAGGGATGCCAAATATGACACTACCTGTGCTCAACCATGCATAGGGAGTGTACTATGTGCATCCGACATAGGCAGCCCTCCAGCATCATCCGCAAGTCTGGCACACCCTCAAGGTAAGTCAATCAACCTACCAATTGCCAAATGGAGTAGAATATGTTGTTACCTGTAGCTATGGTATGGATGTGAGCATGCAAGGGAATTGGGTGGCTGAATGTTATGGCAGCAGACAGTAGACACCCGTAGTGGCATCATGACATCTGCAACACATACTGGAGTCACCATAGTAGCCAGTACTACACAGGGTGACAAAACCCACTGCAGGTAATGTGCTGTGTGACATGTGTGTTCATATGACCCACATATGCCCATCAGGATAGTTCACATACCCAACAACAGTCAGCCAGCAGGACAGGTGTAGACAAACTCAAACAAAGCCAGTGGCATGGCCCCAGAATAATAGCTATGGTTAACCCCTCCCCAGGCTACACAGACAGACCACAGAACAGCAGGCAGTGGGATGTTAGTTCTGAAGGGTAGGAAGACAGACAATAATATGTAGGGCAACCAAAGCCACGATCTGTAGTACACTGGTATGCCTCTAGTCAGCATGATAGTTAGCAATACAGAATGAAATGGAGTACTTGACATACCAGTACAGTCATAGCGAATGTGTACAAGTTTCACATGTGCCCCCACATCCTACATAATAATGTAATAACAGTCAGGTGTGCCCCCAACCCTGTGTAGAAATGTAGAAATAGTCAGGTGGGCCCCCCCATCCTACATAGTAATGTAATAACAGTCAAATGTGCCCCCCAACTCCTGTGTAGAAATGTAGAAATAGTCAGGTGTGCCCCCCCATCCTACATAGTAATGTAATAACTGTCAGGTGTGCCCCCCAACCCTATGTAGAAATAGTTAGGTGTGCCCCCCCATCCTACATAGTAATGTAATAACAGTCAGGTGTGCCCCCCCCCACTCTTGTGTAGAAATGTAGAAACAGTCAGGTGTGCCCCCCCCCCCCCGCTATGCAGAAATGTAGTAACAGTCAAAGCCAAATGATCGATGGATACCCTGCAGAGACAGCATATTACCTGTTGGTGTACAACACAAAGGTCAGCACTGCAGCACAAACTACATGGACATGATTCACAGATTCAATACAGTCGGCCATACTGGGCATGCTCACACTTAGAGAAATGAAGGCAATGTCAGTCTACAACATACTGAAAGGTCATACTGGACATAATCACACACTGAAACACATGAAGGCCATGACTGCAAACACCAGTGGACCAGACATATCTGGCAGTTGCAGTTGTTAGTGCAGACAGTCATCAGTATGCACCACTCATGCCTTGCACACACAGTGGATAGGAATACAGACATATATGTCAGGACAACACACTACAATAAGCCAAAGGTAGATGTACATAGATGTGTGGAAGAGGGTCACTGTGACAAGGAGCCATCCAGGCCTGTCCCACACAGCACACAGCCAAAGGGCCCCAAACACATGAGGTGCAGATGTCATTCACTGCAGATACTAGCCACCAGTACCTGTCAGCATTACAGACTATGTGGTGTACATGCCAGCTGTGCAACATGACTGTAGAAGGAAGTAGTCATCTAGCAGCTGTATACATGTACCTGTGACATATGACCCCGTGTGTGCCCACATGTGGCGTGTCAACCCATACATGAATGGGTTATGGGATGCATGAACAGCCCTACTATGACAAGCCTGCTGAGGTAATCCAACACCTTTGAGAGTGTTATAGCCCAGTAATCTCTGTGGTGTGTCCCATAATTGTGTACTGCTGTAGTGTGATAAACTAGTTAGGTAGGAGTTCTAAACCCAGACTTAGCAACTGTGTGTGTGCGTGTCTGACTGTGTAGAAAGCAATGCTTTTTAGCATGTCCTGTAACTGTGTACTGCTGTACTGTGATAAAGTAGTTAGGTAAGTGTTCTAACCCCAGACTTGGCAACTGTGTGTGTGCATTTGTGTGTGTGTGTCAGTCTGTCTCTGATTGTGTAGAAAGCAATGCTTTTTAGGGTACTCACACTCCTCACAATTCATATACTCAACTTTGGCAAGGCTGCTGATGTCACCCACCTAGAACTACACCTCTGGGAAGGTTGTTGCCCAATAATCTATGTAGCACATCCTGTAAGAGTGTACTGCTGTTGTGTGATAAAGTAGTTAGGTAGGTGTTCCAAACCCAGAATTGTCAACTGTGTGTGTGTGTGTGTGTGTGTGTGTGTGTGTGTGTGTGTGTGTGTGTGTGTGTGTGTGTGTGTGTGTGTGATTGTGTAGAGAGCAATGCTTTTTAGGGTACTCACACTCCTTACAATTAATGTACTTAACTTTGGCAAGGCTGCTGATATCACCCACCTAGAACTACACCTCTAGGAAGGTTGTTGCCTAGTAATCTCCATAGCACATCCTGTAACTGCTCACTGCTATAGTGTGATAAAGTAAGTAGGTAGGTGTTCTAACCCCAGAGTTGGTAACTGTGAGTGTTTGTGTGCATGTCTGTCTCTGATTATGTAGAGAGCAATGTTTTTTAGGGTACTCACACTCCTTACAATTCATATACTCAACTCTGGCAAGGCTGCTGATGTCACCCACCTAGAAATACACCTATGGGAAAATTGGTGCCTAGTAATCTCTGTAGCATGTCCTGTAACTGTGTACTGCTGTAGTGTGATAAAGTAGTTAGGTAGGTGTTCTAACCCCAGACTTGGCAACTGTGTGTGTGCATTTGTGTGTGTGTGTGTCTATCTGTCTCTGATTGTGTAGAAAGCAATGCTTTTTAGGGTACTCACACTCCTCACAATTCATATACTCAACTTTGGCAAGGCTGCTGATGTCACCCACCTAGAACTACACCTCTGGGAAGGTTGTTGCCCAATAATCTCTGTAGCGCATCCTGTAACAGTGCACTTCTGTAGTGTGATAAAGTAGTTAGGTAGGTGTTCTAACCCCAGACTTGTCAACTGTGTGTGTGTGTGTGTGTGTGTGTGTGTGTGTGTGTGTGTGTGTGTGTGTGCGTGTCTGATTGTGTAGAGAGCAATGCTTTTTAGGGTACTCACACTCCTTACAATTCATATACTCAACTTTGGCAAGGCTGCTGATTTCACCCACCTAGAACTACACCTCTGGGAAGGTTATTGCCTAGTAATCTCCGTAGTGCATCCTGTAACTGTTTACTGCTATAGTGTGATAACATAGGTAGGTAGGTGTTCTAACCCCAGAGTTGGTAACTGTGAGTGTTTGTGTGCATGTCTGTCTCTGATTGTGTAGACAGCAATGTTTTTTAGGGTACTCACACTCCTTACAATTCATATACTCAGCTTTGGCAAGGCTGCTGATGTCACCCACCTAGAAATACACCTCTGGAAAGGTTGGTGCCTAGTAATTTCCATAGCATGTCCTGTAATTGTGTAGTGTAATAAAGTAGTTAGGTAGGTGTTCGAACCCTGGACTTGGCAACTGTGTTTGGGTGAGTGTCTGTCTGTCTCTGATTGGATAGAGAGCAATGCCTTTTAGGGTACTCACACAACTTACAATTCATATACTCAACATTTGCAAGGCTGCTGATGTCACCCACCTAGAACTACACCCCTGGGAAGGTTGTAGCGCATCCGGTAACTACCTACTGCAGGAGTGTGATTTAGAACTGTGGTAGGGTTCCATCTCCACCCATGGCAGTTCTGGATGTTTTATGTGTGTTTCAATGTCTGTGTATGGAGCAATGCATCATAGGCTAGTCACTCGCAGTACATTTCAAATGGCCTACTTTGGTAATCCTGCTGATGTCATTCATTGTGAAATGCACCTTTGGGGAAGGAATATTCCAGTAATTCCTGTGGTGTGTCCTATAACATTTCTATGCTGTAGTGTGATATAGACTGCTCTCAGGGGTTCTATACCCACACATGTTGGTTGTGGGTGTTTTGTGTGAGTCTCACTGTCTGTGTAGGAAGCAATGCATTATAGGCTAGTCACTCGCAGTACATTTCAAATGCCCTACTTTGGTAATCCTGCTGATGTCATTCATAGTGAAATGCACCTTTGGGGAAGGAGTACTTCAGTAATCCCTGTGGTGCATCCTATAAAAGCTTCATGCTGTAGTGTGAGATAGACCTCTGTCAGGGGTTCTATACCCACGCTTGTTGGTTGTGGATGTTTTGTGTGTGTCTCACTGTCTGTGTAGGGAGCAATGCATTATAGGCTAGTCACTCGCAGTACATTTCAAATGGCCTACTTTGGCAATCCTGCTGATGTCATTCAGTGTGAAATACACCTTTGAGGAAGGTGTACTCCAGTAATGTCTGTGGCGCGTACTATAATTTCATAGAGTTGTAGTGTAATAAACTAATTAGGTAGGGGTTCTACTCCCAGACATGACAGGTGTGTGTGTGTGTTTGTAACTTGTGTCCTGGGGGGAGGTGGATGTGCATGTGTGACACCTGGGCCCAATGTGTTGTGGGTTTTTTCTAAATTCTTATATGGTGGCCCTAGTACATATCACAATGTCCACTGTACAGGGATAACAGCTGTGAAATAGCCGAGAGGCTGGGGTGCATATCCATACCCATATATGTGACATCAAGGCCAGGTAATCACAGTTAGCAACCCCAGTATTACCCAGAGCACACTCTCACCTATGTCTCATATACACACACATGCCTAGGCAACAGCCAATATGTGGGTAGTACACTGCATATTGGCCACTGATAGTAACCGTGGAGTGATATCAGTAGGCTACAGAGGGCAAGTCACCCTCCCCATCTGTCCAATATGCACGCACATGCAGACACTGCACCTCCCCCATGTTCCTCAATGGACACCTGCACCACCTGTGGTGCCTTCACATGTGACCCACAACAGACATACCATGCCTGACAACATGCCATGTATGGACAGATGCCACTGACACCAGGGAATACTCTTAGCATGCTATCAATGTAGGTGCAGGGTAACTGCTGCCCATTACCAGTCCCTGCCACAGGTGGGCAAGACTGGCACATCTGATAATAATCTGTGTTCACAACATGGGCCAGACACCCCAGGTACAGTTCCACATGTCACTGTACATGCATGTGGGAGGTCTGCTCATCCTAGACACTGTCCAAGTCATGGACTAAAGAACACATACATGGCAAGTGATGCACAGCATTGGCAACACACAATAGTCACCCAGGTGACTGGATGGGGGATACAGTACCCACCTGTGTGGGCAAATGCTGAAACTGCAGGCCTGAGCCACAATGCAGACCATTGTCATGTGGCCTGATGCCAAGGTATACCCGTCGTCTACCCTTGTATAGCCTGCTGGCACAGTCGACCACCACACACCCGTGCAGATATGCACCCATGCATGTCAGTACTGGCACCCTGTGTGTTTGTGTGTGTGTTGTATGGTGCGTATGTCCACATCCACACTCACTACAACCCCCATAGGCATACTGAAGCATGCTGCCTGATGTCTGACACCTCCTCATAATCCTTGCCCATACAACCTCCATATGACCCGTGTGATGCATGTGATACCTGCACAGTGATGTGTTTTGGCAATCCCACCACTGATGAGTTGTACTCCTGGCCCTGCCAAATGTGTAAATGTGTGTGCATCCCTGTGAGAGTGTGGCAGTGTTGATGATGGCACCTGTTCATGCGGGCAGACACGTGTATGTCACTTACCGTATAGTTACCGTATCCCTGTTGCAGATGTCACTCACCATCACATATATGTTCTGAGTTCTCCATAACAGGTAATCCATGTGGTGCATCCAATAACTGCATCGAACTGTGATAGCACTACATAGTTGTCGGGGGGTTGATACCCCGTGCTGGTAGGTGTGTGACACAAACATGCTACTGTTTGACTCTCCCACCCCTCCCTAACATATATTTGCCTCTGTCTGCCTCTCCCACTCCCTCTCTGTTGGATGTGGAGACCCACACCTGCTTTGCTAAGGCAGCAGCATGTGTATTTTAAGTGATGCTCATGATCAGCTGATGGCCTCTGCATGAATTGCAGCCCTCCCCTAGCTGACTGCATGTGGAACAGCTGTGGTAATAATCCCATAGCCAATTGCATGGAAACACACTCCAATATCTAGGAACATCATGGTGGTGTTGGCCCTTTTCATTCACTGTGAGCAGGAGCTAGATCTGTTGTTTGGCAAACAGCATCACAGATGGATTGGGGATTTACCTCTAACAACATACACTGTGGAAAGAAGGCAACAAATAGGAGGGGGAAGTGCCAGATCTGACTACAGACTGTAAGTGCTGCTATACTGCATTTGGAGTAATGTTGGTTTCACAGTGTTTGTCTGGATATGGCTGTCATACATGTCTCAATATCTGCCATGTCAGTTCCATGTTTATGAGGAATCCCCATCTGCAGGGCCATCTGCAGACTGGGCAGTGTTGTGCCTGTGGTTTCATATGTTATCCATGGAGCATCTGTCTGTGGACTGCAGAAGGTAGTGTGAGGATTGCAGAATGTAGATGGTGAAGGCCGTGACAGCTACTGACTTCATATCCCTCATAGGACATATGTTGCAACAAACCCCATTACAACAGAAAATGTATGAGGTTATCACAGCAACATGTCAATATTGGCCCTGTGTATGTGCTCCCAGCCACACCTCTGTCAACCTTTGTAGTAATGTCATGCAGGAAGTGGTGCATATGTGCTGTACACCATAATTAGTGTCATCATATCTGATAACAAGCCTGTGATATATCAGACTGCTACACATGTTATGTACAGTAGGGGTTATATTTCATGACATAACCTGGACATTCTGTGGATGTTTGTACAGTGCTGAGGTCTGTGTACTTATGGTTATTGTCGACAGTGTGTGCATTGTTAATATGTACTTTAGCCTGTGTACAGACTGTGGTAGATGTCATTGTTCTAGTTCCCCTCCTATGTGATGTTACATGCTGCCCCACCGTATGGTACTGTATTGGCGTACATGTTTGTAGGGCCATACACACACATGTCCCATACCACAGACAGCTATCAGACCAAACTGTGTAGCAGCCCAGTATATGTAGGGTTAGTCTGTGAGTGGCACATATGAGGATGGTGTAGAACAGATAGGCCATATACTGTAATATTATGCTAGCTTACCATATGTGGCTGTGGCTGTGTTCACATTGGTTATGGTTATGCACTTTCACACAGGTGTATATTACCCTGTGCTGTGACATGCCTGTTGAGCTTGCTATATCTGCAGGTACACGTGCATTTCCCCATAGGAGATGTAGGCCAGGGTTGAGCCAGTCTGCCTGTAGCCTGCACAGTGCATTGTTACATGCCTAGCAGCTTATTGTACTTACCCAGTGAGATGTCTTGTGCAGCTACTTGCCAGATGTACTGCTGCTGGGCCTCCCTTACAAGTCATGTATGTCAGACAGAGCAGTGGGATGCTGTACAGATGTATGTCAATATCTAGTGGGTAGTATGTGTCCATGGCACACCTGTACCAGTGGTCATTATGTGTCAGGCCAGACAGGAGTGCGTGAATACATAACCTATGGTGGCAAATGTATACCAGTCGTTATGTGTTATACCCATCTATATGGCTGTCTACGTCCATATTGTCAGGCATGGTACACATGTTGTGCACTAAGGGTTTATGTGTATACCTCTGGACTGTACAGAGTGTGTCAGAATTTCCACATATATTATCCAATATCTCTTCTGCAGTCCACAGGGGCAGTACATGCTAGCAGCAGTACTTTACAATGATGGCCTTAGGATGTCTGTCAGTAGCCAATGGCACATATGTTATAAGCAGATGTGACCTCACACACCATGTCTGTGAAGACAGTCCCATTGATAGTAGCAATAGTCTACTAATATGCATGCTATACATACCTGACATCCCCTTGCACTACAAATTTGGGACCATAGGGACTGGGTTAGGGCTACACTTCATGTCCAGGACATATGGTTGAAATATATGTACATATACTTATCCAGATAGCCATATATATATATATATATATATATATATATATATATATATATATATATATATATGATTACACATGTGTAGTACTATGAATTACCACTGTCATGGCAAACACCCACTATAAATCCCTACATTATGTGGGCATGGTCCCTTTACATTTCCTGTGTGATAGACATCCTTCCAGTGTGTGGGCATCAGTGTTATAGACAGCAGGTTGCAATACCTCTTACAGCAGAACTGGCACACTCAGGGCAGCCACATATTTGTAGGAGGATCAGGAACAACAGACAGACTGTGAGTAGAGTTATGTTATGCTTTGTATAGTACTGGTGTTACAGGGTGTGTGTGTGTACATACTAGTCTACCTTGGAATGCAGTCTGTCTGCATAGCTCACAACTGTGGGCCTATCCTCTTGCTGGACAGAGGTATGCCTATCATGTTTTGTCTGTTCACCACACAGGTCCTGTGTCAGATATTATACTGGCAGTGTGTGTGGTGAGTGCCATCAGTACATGGCTACATCCATTTCTGTTTCTAACCTCAATTCCCTGACCATGGGTATGTTGCAGAGTATCCTGTAACACCAGCAACTTGATTAGTGTATGGCAACATTTTTCCACATATGTGCCTATGTTCCACCCTCTGTCCTCCATCTACATACCAAACTTTGCACGTACGTCATGCTGTCAGGGGTTGTTCTGTAGTGGGTTGTGAGTATATCACACTGCCATTGCTGCCATCAGTCCACTGCTGTTGTATCCCCCACACAAACAGTGGGGCAGGGATTATATGTGTGGGTGTCACCTACACAATACATGTGTGCCCTTATGCACTCCAGAGGCCAGTGTATGTACCAGTGGTATATGGCCCTGTATTATTGAGTCTGAGTGGGCACCATAAATGTCCTAGGCTGTTACAAAATGTGGGGGTATCAGGGATGAGCTGACATAAGGTATCTGGATGTACAGTACCGTATACTTCACCTATATTTACATTACTTACATGAACTGGGGTAATGCAAGCCTACTGCCTCCTGTATTACAGACTGTTCTGTTTGTCGGTGTGCTCGTGATGGTGTCAGTTATGCCTTGTTATGTAACAGTTGCAACCCATTTGATCACATAACGTCTTTACCACCTACTGAGGTTCTACAGAGTGTAGATAGAGGCTGCTGATCTATACACCTGCATTACATACTGTTGATTGTTTGGTATCCTGTGGCCCAGTCTGTCTTCACTATTGTACAATTTGAAGGGTTTGGCCTGGACAGCAACAGTTGTGAACCTTTACAAACTACTGTATTAGTGTAACTGTTTCACGGTTGCAGTACTCTGTTTATATGGTTGTCAGTGTCTGAACAGCTATATGACATGGCATATAGAACTGTAACAGTACACAAAAGGTTTTCCATTTCTGCAAACCTGTGTGTGGTGTCTTTCCTATGACCTCTCTATGGGTATATGTTGCAGGCAATGACTGACATATGTATGGGTAGTCCATACAGTGTCCAGTTGTTCAGGTGTTAACTGTAGGCATAGTGGCTGTTCCATATTGTGTGCACCTTCTACATATGTATCTTACTGTACATATATCTGCGTGTGTATGTGTAGTCACATGTATATATATATATATATATATATATATATATATATATATATATATATATATATATATATATATATATATATATATATCTGTATCTGCATATCTGTGACTGTGTATCTGTCTCCTAGGGATGTTGATGACTTCCACATATCACATTTCCTATGGGAGACAGACTGTACTGCATGATATGTTAACAATATCAGCCTGACATCATACAGGTGGGATGGCTTACTGTTAACATCTTGTGGCCATGTCATGTCAGGTCCTGGTTATGGGATCTGCAACACTTGGTAGTGTACTGCAGGGTGGACATATTTGGCTGTGGGGGGGGTACCTATTCAAACAAGATGTATAGTGTGTGGGGACTCACAACCCCATTAACGGTGCATGTGGACATATGTGTGTTTGTTAATCTGCCATTGCTATCTACAGATGTATGGTTATATACACCTATATATATATAACTATATGCTAACATATATATAACTATGTCCATATATACCTACATAGATATATATCTGCGTACACATATGTAACGTGCTGTGTATATGTAGACATATAGATGTAGACACATACATGTGTCGATGTAGGCATTTGCATGTATATATGTGCATCTATATTGATATATATGTGTATAGTTGTAGATATATATATATATATATATATATATATATATATATATATATATATATATACATATATAGATATGTTGTATCTGTTTAGATATTAATATATCTACACACACATACATCTAGATGTTGGTATACATTCTTTGTACTGTTGCATGACTGGACTGGATGATATGTTTCTGATAACCTCGAATTTCTTTGTAGCTGTCATGGCTTAGTGGTAAATCACTTTGTCTATGGTCTGCAGGACCCTTGGTTTGAGCTTTGCAGGAGCTGATTATTTTGTTGCTGGGCAGAACACCGGCAGTTGGAAACTGAGTGATTAAGGCACTTTAAAGTAGTTGTAAGCGGGTTTGCATGGACCTAAGCACTGCTAACCTCCGGTTACAGTATCTAACACTCATTTAGCTTCTGCTTTGCTTAATCTGTGTAGGTAATGTTTATCCCTGGCACAAATGCACTTAAACATGCTTACTACTATCTATGCTTACTACTGCTTATTTGTGCTTACACCTGCTTAATAGTGCCTTATTCATTATGACACTGACACTTCACATGTGCATTTAATGCAGTACTCCTGTTCAAATATAAATGTTATTTAGTAGGTTATATAGCAAAATGATGTTGATATACAAATTTCACATGGAAAATAGAATGCGCTGCAGTGGGACTTGAACTGGGAATGCGTGCGCATTAGGCAGATGCTCTGCCCATTACACTATTGCTGTTCTGCTTCATTTGAATATTTCTACCATAATGTCATACCCATGTTCCCTTTCCCTGACCCCCCGAGCTCCACGTACACAGCATCCATCCATTCACCAGTTGCTAGCCCTGCCATACCACACCTCCACACATTTCCCTCTCTACACATCTCGGTACTCCTCCAGTATACTGTCTCAACCCAAGTGTCTGCAGGCTCTTCATCCATTTAGTCCACGTACGTATGAGCATTCCCTTGATCCTCCTCCGATACTGGTGGAGACATTGATGTGACCCACAACTTTTGGTCCGTCCCGCCTGTTGTTGAGTCAAGAGTAGACCTAGCTGGTCTACAATGTTTCTCCCACTGGTAGCATCCTGCCAGGGTTTTGAGAAGCAGCAGTTTGCTCACACACTTGGCCAGCCTCATCTCCCGGGTCCGCGGAACCAATGCCCCAGGAGTGACATACTGTGCATGAAGCACACCCACACACCCCCACGGTGTGCACTGTTTTTCATTATTCTCTTCGGTATTATGCAAGACTACTGTTCTCACAGTATGATTGGGCAGGCACTGTTCTTTGATGCACATAGACTGCTCGTAATACTGTGGTTAAGCAATGTACACATTTTCTGGTATTAATCTACACACTTACATGCATTTCCTATACTGTTGCATGACTGTGCTGGCTGATATGTTTGTGATCACAGCAGCTGAATGTGTATCTGCCATGGTTTAGTGGAACTCACGTAGACTATAGTGCGCAGGGTCGGGGGGGTTGCAACGTGGCAGTGCAGATTATTTTCTTAATGGCCATGACTACAGCTGTTGGCTACAGAGTGACTAAGGCACTGTAGAGCAATTGTAGGTGGGTATGTGCTGGTTTGCACGAGGTTCAGCATTGCTGACCACCGGTTGAGGAGTCTTGCACTGAGTTAGCATCTACATTGCTTAACCGGTGTGGTAATTGCTTACCTCCACCCATACAGGCTTACACCCACTTGCTCCCGCATACTCCCTTGTTACTTCATGTATTTAGTTTACATTTGTGGACCGGGACAATCCGACTGGATGCTTGTCCATTTTCAGCGGTGGCCCGAGGAGTAGAGCTCCACAATAACTCCAGCTACTAATTCCAATTAATAATGAGGTGTTCACATTCATAGAGAGTAACAGATGTAACATAGCTATGTCCCCCATTCTTCATGCTTAGTTTACCTTAACATATAGGTATTATACATGCTTAGGTCAGGTTTACATGTCAGGTATGACTGCTGACAAAAGTCAGTTTAAGGTGAAGTTGCAGTCCAGTTTAACAGTTCTGGATAGGTTACATGCAGATATTCGGGGTAGGTTTAGTTATTCCATACCTGTGTGGTACAGTAGAGGGGAATAGTGAAGGAGTAGGTAGGTAGGTAGTGGGGGTGACATTGTAACTGTATGGCAGTCTGTTGGAATAATTGGATGGGGAGCAATAGGGAAGATTTGTTGGATGTTGAGATTTGTATGCGAGGCAGGACAAGAGGTGTCAGTTCCACTAGTTGATGTAGTGGTATAGAGTGTAAGTTGGGGGGGTGATTTCGCAGGTGGTGAGCCTGTGCTGATCCAAGTGTGCTTGTGGTGTTCCTTCATGTGTTATTTACATGTGTCCTGTGGGACAGCTGAGGTAATACATGTGGGTTGGGGGTTCCAGATTCTGGAAATATAGTTGGGGAAGAGGGTGTCACCTACTTGTAACTTTAAACATTAATAGAAATGGAACAGGGGTTGATAGGCAAGTGGTGTTCATGGGGCACAAAGGGGGGAGTTTGTAGGGGAATTATCCAGGGATGTGCAGGAAGGCTGCAGGGAAGGTCCACAGCTGGCCATGTCTTCTACAGCAACAGCTGCGTATAAACACTGCATCTGGAGTTTGCGTTGGACACTCACACCCTTGGGTGGGGGTGAAGACTACAATAATAACTTGTGATGCCAATTAGATTGGCTTACATGCCTACAGTGGGGTGTTGCGACCATGTGTTCTTTTGTGTTATGTAGTGGGTTTTGCAAAAACACATATGGTTATACCATACTTTGCCATGTAAAATCGATTGTGCTGCAGTGGGACCCGTACCGGAAATGGCTGCTTGTTAGGCGGAGGGTCTGCCCAATTTGCACTATTGCTTACATCCCCAGGGTGGTCCAAATGGAACTGCACCAGTCAACACCTGCACACCTAGCCCCATAATTGCATACCCATAGTTCCCCCACCCGACCCTCCTCTACAGCACTCATCCTTACTGTGACTGCAGGTCGGGTCTAACCACACCACTACACACTGCCCACTCTCCACGACTCGGGACGCATGTCGTATGTCGTTTCGATCCATGGGTCATCAGGCTTGTCCAACCTTGTAGTCCATGTATGTACATGGCCTGCATAGATAAATCATTACTGGCTCTGACCCTGATCATCATCAATTTATGGGGTGTCCCGCAAGGGACGCTCCGGTCTGTATTGCATGATTAGACTTGACGGGTCCGCAGTGTTCCCCCCACTAGTTGTGTCCTGCCTGTGGTTTGGGGAGTGGTGGATTGTTTACATTGTTTGTTTGTATGTTTCCCCTGTCTGGCTGGAGGGGGGGGGGAATGCTACGTGTTACACGTTTGTTGATTGGGCCCCTCACCACCATTGGCACGGACTGTGAACATATGTCATTCCTAAGTGCTGTATCATATCATAGCTATATATCTGTGTATGCACACACACACACACACATATATATATATATATATATATATATATATATATATATATATATATATATATATATATATATATATATATATATATATATATATATATATGTATATATATATATATATATATATATATATATATATATATATATATATATATGTATATATATTGTCTACTTCACATGGTCGACAATTCATTTGATCAACTTTTATTTGGTCGACAATTCATTTGATCGACAAGCAGTTTTATGTGGGAGGCTTTGCCCCACCCAATGTGGGGGGCTGTGCCCCCCACACACCCCCTAACTATATATATCAACTCCAGGGTCGCACAACATTGGGGAGGGGGCAAATCTGCCTGTCGATCAAATGAATTGTTGACCAAATAAAAGTCGATCAAATGAATTGTCGACCATCATCTCATATATATATATATATATATATATATATATATATATATATATATTGCTGTATATATATCTGACGACGTGTGGATGTATGGGTGTCTACATATGTATATATCTATATGTGGGTATTTATATATATGTCTGTCTATGTATGTATACATTTGTACTACAGAGAGGGAGAGGTATATCTATATATATATATATATATATATATATATATATATATATATATATGAGTCCTAGTCAGAACGTCGAAAGTACAGTTCATCGAAATGCACTTTGTCGAATTGACATTAGCGAAAGTGCATAACATCGAATATGCACTTTCGCTAAAGGAGACTTAAAGGAGAGAAAACATGCTGTTTGCATGTTTTGTTACTTGTACATCAACATATACTGCTGCTGTACAGCTAACAAACTTGTTGTGGAGATCATGGTACAGTGGGTATGAGGGAATATTCCCTTTTCCCCATTGTAGTGCAATCTCGGAGTTAGAATATTAAATTAGGGGGGTGGGGGGCACAGTCCCCCACATAGGGGGTGTGGGGGGGCTTGCCCCCACTGCAAAATTCTGTTTAGAGGTTATTATTTTGTTTTTTGCCAGTTATGAAAACTGGCTTTTGCGAAAGTGCACTTTCGATATAGTACCCTTTCACTTTTATGGGGTTCGATGTTGTTAGATCGATGTTGTGTGCTTTCGATCTAACAACATAGACCCATATATCTATATATATATATATATATATATATATATATATATATATATTTAGTTATGGGTATATATACACACACACATACCTCTACATATTTAGCTATATATCCTGTAATGTAGACTGGTATTGCTGGATACTGTGTTTCGTGTGCATAACGGCCGACCTTGTGTGCCACGTATGCTTTGCGATACCGACAACTAAATCCATTAGTATAATCTAAGTCACATGTGAAATCTATTGTTAGTACCAGGGTAACATTCGTCCCATGCAGGACAACCCATTCATTGGGTATTTAACTTTCGCCTACACACAGAGTTACAAAGGTACCCATGGCTATGTGCATGAACTACAGTGTGTGCCAGACCTAGGATACTTAGGTTGGGACAACATACAGGATGGGTCCCGGGGGGGGAGTGGAGGGAGGGCAATGTGTGGTGATGTGGTAGCCACGGGTCAGAAACCAGGGTAGGGATGGTGGCTGTGTGTTTGCAGTGGGTGGGGGGAAGCAGAACTATGGGTAATGAATGTATGGGTAGGGGACGGCCTTGGTTGGATGGGCCTATACTGTTCAGCCCGCCTAGTGGATGGGGAAGAGGGGGATGTGATGTCCACATGTGAATCATAACAGAAGGCTAATTTAAATCCCCATTTCAATGACACATATACAATACAATGAGCTTGATAGTGTATTGCAGGGCAGACGTGTTTGGCTGGGTGGGGGGAATGCCAATTCGTACGTGACGTATATTGTTTGAGGCCTCTCAAGCCCATTCACGGTGCATGTGGACATATATGTGTCTGTTAATCTACCATTGTTATCTACAGACATCTGGCCATATATACCTCTGTGGGTATATATATTTGCTTACATATTTCTAACTATGTCCATATATACCTACCGAGACATATATCTGCGTGCATATATGTAACTTGCTGTGTATATGTGGACATATATATGTTGACATATATATGTGTAGTTGTCGGTATTTGCATGTATATCCGTTCATATATATGTATACATATACATATATATATATATATATATATATATATATATATATATATATATATATATATATCTCTGGATATTTCTTATATATATGTATATGTATGTGTATATATATATATATATATATATATATATATATATATATGTTGTATCCATTTAGATAGTAATATATTTAAACACACACATCCATCTAGCTGTAGGCATACATTCTCTCTACTGTTGCATGACTTGGCTGGGGTTATGTTTCTGACAACATACAATTTATGCATATCTGGCATGGCTTAGTGGTAAATCATTTTGTGTATGGTGTGCATGGTCCTGGGTTCCGGCCTTGCAGGAGCTGTTTATTTTGTTGCTGGGCAGGACACCAGCCATTGGATACGATGTGCTTAAGGCACTTTAAACGGGTTGTAAATGGGTTTGCGTGGAGGAAAGCACTGATAACTTCCAGTCACACTGTCTTACATCCAGTTTGCTTCTCCTTTGCTTAATCTGTGTCAGCAGTACTTCACCCCACACAAACGCACTTGCACATACTTACTAGTGCTTGCATATGCTTACTACTGCTTACCTGTGCTTACACCTGCTTACATCTGCCTTATTCATTATGATGCTGGCTCTTCACATGTGCATTTCCTGCAGTACTCCTGCTCAGAAAAATGTATGTTATTTAGTAAGTTTTGCTTTACAAATATTGCTTATACCATGCTTTGCCATGTAAAATAGACTGTGCTGCACTGGGACTCGAACTGGGAATGCCTGCTTGTTAGGAGAATGCTCTGCCCACTGCAATATTGCTGATATGCTTCATTTGCATATATCTTCCTTCTTATTCTCTTCAGCTTTTTAGGCTGCTTTCACCGTGGCTAAGCAATGGGCACACCTGCACACCTACGGTTAGCTGTACTTGGTGCTTTAGACACAGATACGGGGGTTTCTTCTTTTGATTTTTATGTCCTGTTGCTGTTGTACACATGGGGGACTGCTGGTGGGGATATGTGGACACCTATGAGTGGTATCACTCATTTATTTCCACTTTCTGCAGTTCAACATTGCAGGGGCATGTTTATTCTGTGGGCTCTGCTCTCAGACATATCCCCTACACTCGTACATGCTCCGTGTAAGCCTGGGGGCTCGAGCAGCGAGTCTTCATTACTATGTCTGGTGTGCTACCGTCCTCCTCCTAAGCAGCTGTTTCCGTGCAGGACTAGAATAGTTCTGCACAGATGATTAGTAAAGCTGTGGGATTATTGTTTGTACGCAACAGTGCATGTAGGTGAGCTTCTCCTTACCTACTGTGTTGTGCAGTCTTTGTGTTAGTATATTTAGAGATGCAGGTTGGGTTGCCCATTTAAAAATGGTATTATTTCAGTGTTTCGTTTATTTTCATATATTATTTTATGTTAAAAGATTTGTTGAAAGTTCTATTTGATAGTTAATTGTATAATCCCAAGTAAATGCACTAATCTGTATGTGCATTAAAATCAGTGAGTATTCAAAAAATGAGCATACTTGCTAGATTTCCCTACTGAGGAGAGTCCGTAAATGTTTTTAATATGCACAGATATGTCTATCATTGTGCAGTATCTGTGTCCATCCTAGGTTTAAACTTCTTTAGAGAAAACAATAACAAGCATGATAAAAAGAAGACTGTCAAATGGCCAAGTATTATGAAGAAGTTAATTCATGAAGCTTCCTAACACAATAAATTCCAGGGTTTAAACATTAAAATTCATGTTTTCATTATTCCTTTTACAGTGGCTCAGTGAGGCATGGTGCTTTATTGCTTGCTTTTTGCTTTAATAGATAAGGAAGCTTATCGCTGAGACTCTGGCAGAGGTAGTGGTTCTTACAGTGAAATGCTGCCATTTATAGGCTGTTGCATTTAAAATTAAACTAAATTTAATAAATGTAAATGTGTTCTTTGTGGTGTAGCCAAAAGACAGAATTTGTTTCCACATATTTTATATCTGATTAGAGAATAAGCCTTGCAAACTGTAGAAGTTCAATTATGGGCATAGATCATGCAAGATGATGGAATATTTACTGCAATAGTCTAAATTTGTGAGTCACTTATAGAGTGATTGATTGACTGATTGATTGATTGATAGCATAAGGCAATAAATGCTTCTGTTCTTTTTCTACCATCTTGCAAATGGCTATGTCGTAGATGTGGTTAAGAAATGTTAATTAAGATTTGTTAAACAAACTGCAAGTGTTAAAATTCTCATTTTAGCTCCTGGTAAAGTGCAAATTATTTGTAAATCAGCTGGTGTCAATTTTAATTACTTTTCGATGAGGTTTGGCAGATGTCTCAAGGTGCTTATAATAAACACAGCAAAAGGTAATTGTTTAATAACATGTTACACATCTTTCGTAAAAAGTAAAGCTCATCTCAGTACAACAAGAGCAGTGACCTAAGAATGCATTGGTTACATATCCTAAGTAAATAAGATTGCGTAAGTAAAATAAACATGTGGAATTCATGACTGCCTGCTAACCGTGTGCCAGTCTGCACTATCATAAAAGTCCCTCATTGACTTTCTTCAAGAGGAATCTTGATGAGTGGATGGGAGATCGTAGGTTTACCCTGGGTATCACTTCTGTGTCACTGTTAGACAGAGACACAGTATACTAACCTCGAAAAAGGGCATAGCAAAATTAATTTAAAATGGGTGGCGAAAGCCAAACACACTCTGGCTAGGCTTATAAATGCCCTAGGGCAGATAGCCTAGTATGAACCTATGAACCTATGAACCTATGAACCTACCTCTAAATCATAATGTGCTGTTGCTCCTGCGCCATCTTTTATTCATAAAAGCTTCTTAGCAAGCAATATTTCTCCCTCTGCTTATTTTGCTGTTACTTTTACATAAAAAGGAAGAATAAACTATTATTTTCGCTGTCCAATGGTCAGTGTTAAAATAACCTTATCTTCCTCCACTGGACAGGTGCTCTTTAATTTACCCCAGGACTGACTGGTTTCTTCATCATTGACAAGGTAAGTTAAGTCTGAATGTGGGTATATGTGAGGGATACATGGTCATCAGACTAAAATAACATTCAAGCTTGTATGATTCCTATGAAATAATCTAAAAATGGTTCTGTGTTACCCTTTTGGTTGAGTAAGTTCTCTTCAGCCAACATTTAACAACATAACCAAAAGACTAGCAGTACACATCAGTTCCACTCATCAAAATCAGGTCATTCATTCAAGAGGTCTGTGACTTAAGACTCCTTTCCTTACATTTATGATCTCTAATGCCAATTGTTCTTGTACAAGAGGTGAAGGGTGAAACATTTACATCAGCAATATTCACCTTCTAAACTCAAACTATTTGTAGCCAGCAAGCTGGATATTTCAAGACATTCTAAATATGATGGTCAAGCTTAAAGTTTTTGTATATGTGTTTTTCAACATTAAATCAAAGTAAACTCTCTGAACTAATATAGAACATAAACACACACACACACACACACACACACACACACACACACACACATATATATATATATATATATATATATATATATATATATATATATATATAAATGGGTCTACTTCATATAGTCAATTTACCATTTTGGCAGGATTTAATTTTGCTACCTTTCTATATTATTTGTTGGTGGCCAAGTGGTTACTTGCCCAGAGAGAAAATAAGATGTTACGGGTGTTTGTATTTTTTAAAGATTCAACATTGTCATCCCTATGATATGAAAGTTGACGAAATGGTAACTCAACTATATGAAGGGGACCCATATACATATATGTATATATATATATATATATATATATATATATATATATATATATATACATACACACACACACACACACACACACACACACACACACACACACACACACACACACACACACATACACACACACACACTCACACACACACACACACACACACACACACACACACACACACACACACACACACACACACACACACATTCACAGTATACATGAATATTCTGAAAATGGTAATATCAGACTTGATATGTATATAGTAAATCCAGATTTTCAGACATTCAGTCTCTGGGACACTGTACTGCAACTACCAATGTTTTAAATGGTTATCGATTATGAAGTGTTGCACATAATTTTTTTCTGAATTTTGTATCATTGCTCCTAAGATTGGTAATTATTTTGAGAAGTTCTACATTAATAGCACTAGTATATAAAAGTGTTGTAATTATTTTATGCTTTGTCCATAACTCTGGAGGTAAAAGTTATGAGGCAAGCCATAACTCTAATCCTTAAACTCCCAACTGGTCAATTACTCTAACCTTAAACCTTGTTCTATAACTCTAACCCTATAACTTCCTCTTGTAGCCTAAACCTAACGTTCCTAATTGCTCCCTAAATCTAAATCCCCCAATCATCCCAACCCTAAGTTGCCATCTTGTTCCTAAAAAATAATTCCTTGGTTACTTTGTAACCCTAAGTGCTCCATTCACTCCTTAAACATAAAATTCCCATTTGCTCTCTAAAAGTATGGTCAGGTTTTACTAAATGGTGTGTTGCCAGGTAGTAGAGTTAGTGGAGTTTTTTTTTTTTTTTTTTTTTTATGTAGATAGCTCTGGGTTTGGTTCCCTGTTGGGGTAAAAACATTTCAGCTCAATTGAGACTGGACAAAGAGAGGGTGACAGTAAGTTACTTTCAGCAGCCAGGATCTTTGGCATACCAAAGTCCCCTAAAGACCCTTAGGTAAAACATATATGATTATGATTAGGAAGTGTTCCATGTGGGTGTAAACAACCTGACTCATAGAACCCTAAGAACTATGCAGATAGACAGGCCAGAGTTCTCCTTGCATGTCACAAATGCCAGTAAGATGCAGGTTCTAAGTGAAATCCTTCCTTCTCCTTGAATGTTTCCAAAATGCAGAAAAAAATGATTGGCTTCAACAATTGGCTACATAGTTGATATCATTCTAGGGGTATCCAGTATGTATCACCATGGGAATAGATGCTAGGTGGTCACTCTTGGTTGCCAAGGATGGCTTCCACATCTTGTTCCATGAATTCCACATACTGGCTAAAGCCTTTGCTGCTCCCATGGTGCCATTTAGGCAGAATCCAGCTAATGAATCTCCCATCCTAACAAAGACAAATCAAGCACTTGACCACATTACAGTGGGTCTGCTCAATGTCAGGAGTCTAAATAACAAATTGCCTGATGATGAGGTCCTGATGCATTTGGAGAGCATACATATGTGTTATTACAGAAACTACATGTAAAACTATAGACAATATTTCCT
>NC_056732.1:1280822200-1280842200 GCF_019279795.1 Protopterus annectens | reverse complement strand
TGATTGCAAAAGGTATTTCATCAAAATCCAAAGAACTTCTTGCATAAGCAATAATGCAGGACAGGGTATGTGTTACTGGGGAATTAACACCCAACTAGCGTTCATACCCTCTGGAAGTGTATTATTTCCCCTAATAACACACAACCAGAAGGGCATTATTGCATTTAGAGAATGGATTACTAGTTAAATTGTTTTTCATTTGCTTTTTTATTACTCTCTACTTTTTTATATTTTTGATGTAAAATAGTTCCTCTACCAAGTGTCTCAAAGTTGCTGTATCTTATGTAATTGTTGTTGGAGGAAGTATTTTATATCCAAAATATAAGTTATATAAGTTACATACAAACACACACATGCATGCCCAGCAGTTATATCCACTTTGAGTGAATGTCCCACTAATTTGTTATTCTTTACAAATGAATAACAAAAAAAAAAAACAAAATGTAAGTCATTGCACCTGTTATCCCCCTTCTTTCTTTACTGTCCATGATTTTACCAAAGAGCTTTGCTCTGTCCTGTAGAATGGACAATTGGCTGATAAACTATTGGAGATTAAGGTCAGTCAATAATGCCAGACACTAGAGCTTTATACATCTTATTGTTAAGGGAACGGTGCTAACAGTCTATTACCATTGTCTCACTCTCTGTCTGTCTCATTTATGCACTCTCTCTGTCATATATACACATACATACACACACACACACACACACACACACACACGCACACACACATGCATGTTTCTTTCTTTTTTCTTAATCTGTTTATTTTTTAAAATATTAGACTCACTAAACAGCAAACCACTGTTTACCAAGCATAAAAAATGATGGACATTTTATTTTTATTGTAGTCTGAGCTTCACAGCAATTTAATATTCTGCTGTGAAGCAGCAGACTTGTTCATTCATAAATTCTCTATAGTCTTCATCTGTTAGACATATTTTCAAATACAATGCCCCTTTTGGGATTTATCTTACTAGGCATATCAAGTAACTGTAAGAGGCTCCTAACTAAAAACATGCAAGAGATACCAGGAGAGGCCAGAAGCATTGTCACTTTATTCTGTCTCTTATAGTATATAACAGTAATCTATAACCAAATGGGATAGGTTATTTCAAACACAAAAAAGGAAATTGGCTAGTCTTAAAATGGTCTGCAAATGTAGCTAGTGTAGTAGTTACCTATGAACGTAGACTCCTTGGGTCTCTCTGTGCCTGTCCTTTGGGCCATTAGGGTCAGTAGTCTAAGAACTCTTACATCTCCATACATCAAACAGTCCCACTAACAGTACAACTAGTGATCTAAATATACTTCAGCAAATAAACAAAAAACTTTCTCTGGAACAAACTTCCATTTAAAATTAAGCAGATTCCTTAAAAAAGATGTTAGAGAACTGGATGGTTATCCACAAATTCACTCCTGGTATGATTCTATTGTTGGTCCCTGAAAAATGTGGTAAGATCTAAGGGGGGTACTGGCAAAGTATTAATGGCCACAAGTCCCAGCTGCCTTGTATTTTCTGTGATTCTGCAATTTTAAACCTAAATTCCAAAGCTGCTTCCTAACCCTAAATTCCCTGATCATGCTTTAAACTTAAATTTAGCAGTTTTTCCCTAACCCTAAAACTCTATCTCATTCCATAACCCTAATCCCAAACCCTGCTTACTAACCCAAACTGTAAATCCATCAGTTTCCTTAAATCTGAACACTAAAATCCTGCTTCCTCCCTCTCACTCTGTAGGACTGCTGCACTTATGTTATTCAAACTCGGCTACATGTTCGAACTCCAACTCCGGTCTTTCTCTATATGGCTTTCATGTCTTGCCCAAACATGCAAACCAGATTGAGCTTGAGTGGTTGTCCAAGTGAAATGCCTGAGAGATGAATTCCCAACTGCAAGAGTGCAGTCTATGAGCAGCCAGGACTTGAGCAGTTAAAGTAGCTCCATAGTTAGGCTTTAAAATCTGGTCAGGCTTCTTGTTTTGTTTATATGCTATGTAAACAACAAAATAGATTATGTATTCAGTATGTCTGCATATTTGGTGCAAAGGAAAAAGTGCATCACTTTGTCTAAAACTGAGCATCTTTGATTATTACATATAGTCCATGACTACCCTTAGCCAACAGAAACTCATGTAAAGCTGCTTTAATTAGATGTAATCATCAAGTACATTCTGAGATACAAAATGTAACCCCCAAGTTTGTATTCTAAGTGTATTAACACTGCACTTGAGTTAGAAAATGTTCTACCATAGTTATGCATGGTAATATATTTTCTAACATTTTTGAGACTGCATTAACTTGTGTTGGTGAGCTGTAAAGGTGCCTCATATAGCATTCAAGCTAGGGTGAGAAAATGTCAGAGATTGTGTTAGGTAATACTAAGAGGTCTAATCTTCATATCTTTTATAATACCATATCTGTTAAAGTGGTAAGTAAAGCTATTAATTTAAAATTGTAAAGAAAAGTGATGTGTCCTTGTTTGTCTCCAACAAAATTAGTTAAAAATGTTTCTGCTATGGAATTAGTGCAAAACAACTTTTGAAAAGTTTTTTCGTCCCTACAGAGTGGAACTGCAGGGAAAATGAGACAAATGAAGTGAAGTTGAAGGTTTTGGGTTGTTCATAGGTTCATAGGTAGGTACTAGGCTATCGGCCCAAGGGCCTATGTAAGCCTAGCCAACAAGGTTCCCAGCTTACGCCACCCAAAAAAGTTATTTTCCTGTGCCACTGTCGAGCAGAGACACAGAAGTGATCCCCGGGATGTATTTCCAATTTCCCATCCAGTCATCAAGATTTTTCTTCAAGAGTGCTAATGAAGAACTTTGCTTAACATAGATGGGTAGCCTGTTCCAGAGTATGGGAAGTCTCTGGGACATGATCTATCCCACCAGCATGTCCTGTTTATTGTGGTGACAAGGTTTAGGTCCCTAGAACATGTAGCTCAGAGGGATTGGGATTTCTTTAGGTGTAGCATGTCCAACAGCTCTGGGTTTAACATAGCTTTATATGTTAGGCAGAGATCACCTCGGAGTAGGCGATAAGCTATGGAGTAAAGCTGGGGTTTTTTGAGGTGGTCAGTGTAGGGCATGTGTTTGAGGCCAGTAATCCTCTTTGTGAGGTACTTCTGTGGCCTTTCCAGCTGCTGCAGATGTCTTGTGAGGTACATTCCAAAAGGGGTGTTGCACTCTATAATGGGTCTAAAGAGTGACGAGTAGAGGAGAACAATGACCTCTTTTTTCATGGATGAGAACCCTTTTATGAAGAGGTGTGCCACATAGAATGACTTCCTGACTACTGTGGCGATGTGGCTATCAAAGGAGAGACTACTGTCCACCTGGGTCCCAAGGTCTCTTATCACGCATTCGGTGTTAAGTAGATTGCTACCTATGTGGTAGTTCATGGGTACAGAGTTTTTACCAAAGGGGATGACACTGCACTTTTTGGCATTGAGCTTGAGGCCATGGCTCTGACAACAGGCATCTGTCTCAGTGAAGCCCTTCTGTAGGATGTCCACATCATTTGGGGACTTGACTATGGTCAGCTAGTTTCTTCTGAATCAGTAAATGAGTTCATGTCAGCCAGAAGTTCACTCCCAATTTTTGTTAGTAGACATTTTTGAGAGAGTTTTCCCCTACAGGTGTTGGATTTTGTATAATTTATTTCTTCCACACATTTCAGCTCATTCAAGCTCCTGATCACTAAGGCCAGAAAGGAATGTTCACCAATTGTCAGGGGGAGCAGGTTCACTGATGCTCTGAGTCAGGCTGTGGTCTGATGAACACAAGGTGAGTGCAGGCCTACAACTAATGCTCATATCCTCAATCAGGATGGAATTATTACTGCTATCCATGCAGTTTAAGGCCTGTAGTAGTTCCAAGAGAATGCATAGAGTCAGGATACTGCAAATGGATTCCAGCTCTTTTGTATGCCACACTGCTAGAAATTAAGCAATCAAACAATAAGTAAACTGGTATACTATATATACGTTACTCCAGGAGGCAAACCAGTGATGTAGACACAAAAACAAAAAACAGTGAAGTAAAACATGCAAAGCAGCCCACAGCAGAAGTATAAAAACTTTAATCAGAAATGACAGAACAATGATAAGTGCTTTTGCAAAGTTGCTTCATCAGATCACAATAATGAAAGGAAAATCCAGGTTTAAATAGCACATTCAATAAAACCTGCAACCAGTCAGTTCAACTGCATTCATAATTCCTAAGCAACATGCATTAAAGCTATTTAATCTAATTAAAAGTGAAAAATAGAATATAAAAACAAATTCTCAGCACAGATAAAAACTACACAAAAATATAAAAATAAAAATAATAATGAAATTCCATAATATGTTACTTCCTTAATGATCTAGCTTTCAAAGTGGGTTGTATGGAGATACCCAAACAATAAATGTTGTATTAATCCTCATATCGATATAGACATCAGTCAATGCAAAGTAATCATTTGCAAACTAACAGTATTCCACTGCCATAAATATCTACAGAGACAGGAAAAAGTGAAGATGGTACTAAGAAGGAATAAACAATTCTGGGATTAACAATACTTCATTTAACATTGTCTGTGTGTAGATGGATCTACATGTCAAACTCATCATACTTTGGTCCTTATGTGGCAACATCCATAACTGCCAGTTTAAGTTCATCATGCAGGTATTGGTTGTCCATTGCTGACAATGGCAAAACTAGGATGGCCAAGCTTGTTCTTTTAATGCTTTCTAGATATCAACAGCTTGAGTAGGAGGCAATGTTTACAAACAATTGACATGACAAAAGAACAGTAAAAGCTGCTAATAGTAAGAGTATTAAGCCTTTTAATTTAACAGCATGTTTTATTAACTAAATATGTACATTATTTTAGAATTCAGTGTTAAACAAGACAGAGATTGGCCAGTGATGGCTATTTGTCTGGTAACAAGTCTTACAAATTAGATCAGCTTGGGGATTGGACATTCCGGCCTTCTCATTAGCTATTAAAGACCACTAATCAGTAGTAATGCTGAGACCACAATGGTGATAGTATGGCTTAGATTATTATTTTCTTTCTATGTGTTTAATGGAAAATATAAAGTAAATACATTTGCCATTTTAAGAAAGGGCAAGAAACAGAGACAGAGAGACACAGAATGTTCACAAGGAACAGATAAGCATACATACCTCAGCGGTTTAATAGTACCTTTAGAGAACCTTCAACTACATTATGTAAACTAAATAGTTACTGAAAATGTTAAAAGGTAAAGAAGCACTACTATTAGTAAAGCAAGTCTTATGAACGAAGGTATGATTATCACTGTGTTTATAACTCCTTTAGAAAATGCTACCTTTGTTTATTACTGTAAGTCCAATTTAAATGAGATTAGTGAATAGTTGTATACATTGGTAAAGGTACACACTGTCCCACTGTTGATGAATGCATTTCATGCAGCTATACATGATAAAGGAGACTCCTACAGCTTATTGAAAGTCTCACTGATCACAGTACTATGCTATCAAATGCAGTGAAAACCCTTCTTCATTGAGTAACTACCAATCTATTTCCTTAATCAACTTCAAGGGTAAAATACAAAAATATTTTAGCATATCACCAAGCCTTGTGCCTATCTTAATGAGTTCCTCCCAAACTACAGCACTCAGAGGGAGATCTATCTGTGATTTAACAGCCTTTATCATGATGATCCAGGTGACATAACATGATCCTATCACATCAAGTACTGTCTTTGCATATTTCATAAAACCATCATTTAAGATTATTTCAGAATTCCACTGGGAACTTGCGATCTCCGGTTTAACATTACCAAACCTATACACTCAATTCAATTAAAAACCTTTAATCCTAAAAAAAAATAAAATGACTACTAAAATCAACAGCAAAATCTCTAAAATTAAAAGGACTGTTAATTAGCAATAGCCTAGGACTGGATGTGAGTAATGCTATATTTACCCACAGATGGCATAGTAAGCAAACAAAGACAGCCTTTGGTAACTCCATCATTACCTACACATAGGAAAAGGTTGTTGCCATTATAAAATTACATTATTTAAGAGGTCAATGTCTTACCTTTTCTAAATAATGCAATTGTATATAGAAGCTTTAGTGCTCTTCCACAGCTCCTCATGGGAAAGTGACATATAAGGCTTGTTCTATGTCTAGCAGACTAAGCAAAATACAGTTTCTATCACATTTTAGAAAATAAAATTAGCTTGATAAAGTCCAGTCAGTGGGAGTCACTTTATTAAAAAAGTGGTTCCCATTGACTATCTTTTAGCAAGCCATTTCTACAAGGGAATACAATGGGAGCAACAAATGGCCCCAGTAAACCAACTCTATGTTAGGAGAATGGGAGCAAACTAATATTTGTGAATGCAAGTATTGGGCTAAAATACATTTTTGCTCTCATTTTATACATGATACCTTTATGTTACAGTGTGGTGACTGTACCAAAATAAACAATTTAAAAAATCCATGTATACAAACTAGTAATTATTGAAATTTACTTTTAACATACAACAAATTGAAGGCAACTTTTAGATGTTGCAATTTGTAAGACTTACATAAGTTTAAATAGTAAAGTGTGTAATAAGACAAATAAAACTAACATACTGATATGTATCTAGTACATATGCAAAACTTGCTAATAAAACATTAACATTTTGAAAGCTATGCACTTTATAACCTTCTAATTCTTTCTGTGCATTCTTTGTGTGGAATGGTATATATAATGATTTCATAGCTGTAACAATAAAGATATATTTTGTAAGCTCTGGAGTATCTAGGCCACGCTGGTACAGCGGTTAGAGTTGTCGCCTCACAGCAAGAGGTTCTCCTGTTTGATTCTCAGCTGTAGTGCCTTCTGTGTGGAGCCTGCATGTCCTCCCCACGGTCAAGTGACGTTAAAAGACATGAAGGTAGGTGCGTGCATGAATGGGTGTACTGTCCTTGAAGGTTGGGCATCAGGCTGGCACCTTGGCACCATAAAAATCTACTGCCAATCATTAGCGGACCGGAGTTCCGCTGTGGTGACCCCTAACCGGGAAAAGCTAAAAGACACTACTTTTAGAGTATCTAAGCCTGGAAAAGATAAAATGGTTTTTGTCTCAGAAGCATGGTGATATGGAAGGTTATTCCAGGAAGGGAGGTACATCATCAGTGAAGTTAAAGGCAATATTAATAAATTCAATAAAAATGCCATGAAAACTTTATTCATTGTATGATGCCACTTGGGCATCACAAAATGTAGGTATATAGAAGAAAACTGAGTATTTTACTGTTTTTTTTTTCTTATTTCCTAGATATGAATGAAATTAAAGGGGATAATTTTCAAAACTCTGAGAATTTTAAAGGGAAATAGTAACCCGCAGATGCTGACGACCAGTACCCCAAACTTCATATACAAAAAGGGTATGAATAGTAAGTCATATCTAGAAACATGTAAAATAAAAAAAGAAAAAACTGTAAGTCAGGTATATTTCCTCGTGAAATGCATAGCTATTGTAAGCATATTAAGAAGAAGAATGAATGTATGCACCCTGGTAGAAAACTAAGTATATTCTAACAAATGGGCAAAAAAACACCTACATACAGAAAAAGGAAATCAGTATTTAGAAAATAATTTTCTGTCCTATGCTTTCCTCTAGTTCTGTATATATTCTACCCACACCACAATACCTGGGTAAGGAAAATACAGAAAATAGTAACACAATACATTTTGAGGGATAAACAAAAGAAAGTCAACCATTGTACTTGATGTTCCATTTAAAGTAGGTGGTAAGGGATTATATAAATCTGAAGCATTTGCAGAATTGTTTTCAATACATTGGTGTCCACACTATTTTGAGAAGATGCTTGCTTTGTGGGTGAGATGAAAAGCAGGCAACTTAGACAAAACCACCTTATTAAACAGTCAACTGGTAAACTGTCCCACTTTCCAAATGTGGAGGGAAATAAGATTCACTGCATTCTATGAACAGATTCTGGTGTTACTAAAAAAAATAAAAGGGGCTAAATAGTATTTGAGGCTTGGCTACCTTTTTGTGAAACCAAACTAAGTTAAAAATTGAGGTCAAACCTTTTATCTATTCTGAGAGGAGACATGAGGAAGTTTCAAATCTAAATGATGTGCAGAAAGTAGGTCATCAAAATACTTTAGCTATCTTTGTATACTTTAAAAACTATCTTTTACAACAAAAAGATCTCTGGCAGCCTGACTATGACCCGTATGACCCATGTTTCACTAGCAGTGCAGGCAATGGAAAAGCCATACAGGTAGGGTTGGAGTGAGTTTCCAATGTTAGCTCGCCAATCCTGAAGTGAAAGAGGCAGTCTAGCTGTGTTGCATTAGCAGTGTTAAGACCCTGGTGAGCTCCGTGTTGCTAAGTGGGTATACTGCTTCAGTGAAGGTTCTGCATGCATGATAGCATGCATGTATCCACAGATGCTGAAGTTGGTGTGCTCATAAGGTTGCCACATATCATGATACACCCAGTGGAGGCTAAGGCAAGTCTAGTAGACTCAGTGAACACAGAAGGCAGCTGGTGGCAGCTGATAGTCAGGTGTGAGGAGGAGAAAAAAAGTTTTTTTTGAAGTACCCATAGTTTGGAAATGCCATAACCCACTCACTAATCACAAACCTTATCTTACAGGTCAAAATGCCCGATCCTGTATTATTTCACACCAAACATGACTCCACCTACTCTTTCTGTAACACTTAAGACTCATATTGCTAGATTTCTTTCTTCTTACAATATGACTTTTGCACACCTTCCAAATGCACCTAGAGAAGCATAGTTAGCCAATTCAGCAGCATCATTCCACCAACTGGATCACTGTACTTAGCAGCAACATACTATCACTCAGATCACTGTACCTAGTAGCAACATACTAATGAACAGATTGCTGTACTTAGTAGCATAATCATGATCATAGCAGCATGATTATGATCACAGGTGAATGCAACATACTACCAATCAGATCACTGTTATTACTCAGCAGCAAACATACTACCAATCAGGTCAGTGTAATTAGCAGCAACATACTATCAATCAGATCACTCTTCTTACTCAGTAGCAAACATACTACTTAGATCACTGTACTTAGTAGCAACCTACAATCATTCAGATAACTGCACTTAGTAGCAACCTACAATCCTTCAGATCACTGTACTTAGTAGCATGGTCATAATCATAGCTGATTGCAACATACTGTCTATCAGATAGCTGTACTTAGTAGCAACATACTAGCAGTCAGATCTCTGTACTTATTCAACAGCAACTATAGTACTAATCAGATCATTGTACTTAGCAGCAACATGGTACCAATCAGATCACTGTATTTACTCAACAGCAAATATAGTACTAATCAGATCACTGTACTTAGCAACAACATGGTATCAGTCAGGAAGGTCCTGCCTATTTAACCTCATTAATTACTTTGAAAAAGTCACTGTAATAATGGATAGTAGTTACAGAGTATATACAACATATCTGAACCTAGCCAAGGCCTTTGACACTATTTAACATGCAGACGTTACTGATAAGTATGTAAATATGAATATGAATCTTTATGTCCTGCGATGGATAGCTATCAGCTGTCTGGTAGAACTGTATGGTCACAGTCACATCTGCCACATCTGAAAGCAAATTGATAGGAGCAGTACACCACAGGGCTCACTGTTAGGCCCTCTCTTATTTAACATCTATTTCTCAGACTTTTAGGTCAACACTCCTGACCTATGGTTATCTAAGTTTACAAATGACTGTAAATTAGGAGTTATTATTTGATATTCAACTGACTCAAAATTGCTCCAACATATGTTTGGCCATGTTAACAACTGGTGCAAGGACAATGATCTCAAACTAAATGTGAAGAAAATGTAGCGTAATTTATTTTGGTAAACAAAACACTTTCCAGTACCTTATAGGTGATATGCCTCTCCATTCAGACATTGTTGACTATGCACTCTTATTGATAAATCTTTAAATTTTAATCATCATGTCTCCACAGTAGTTAGGAGAGCCTTCTATCTAGATCATCTAATTCCTAAAGCCATCTCTTCTAGATCAAAAGAAGTCTTAATTCCCCTTTACTCATATTTCATAAGACCCATTACTGAATATAATAACCCTTCTGGCATGCATTTGTCTAAACATATTATTCAACTTAAGTAACCTCAGGGGTTCCTAAATAAAAATTAGAACAGACTGGCAGCCTTCTCCATCTACTTTGTTTCTTACAGACTCCTCCATGGGGATCTGTGACTAGCCTTTTGAGCCTTGAAAGATACAACGTTGTTTGATCTTCTGTTCCTTCACAGAATAAAATAATTTCTCAAATACAAGGTTAAAGAAGCTAAAGCTTGATTGACAAATAAGACATGTTAGCAAGATAGATTCATATCCCAGTGTATCCCCCACCTCTGGAATAATAAAAGTGAAGGTCCTAAGTGGTAGAAGCATCCCAATCCAAGTTAACCAAACTGGGTGGAGTTGAGAGGCCCCAGCCAGGATGGACAGAACTAATGCTAACATGAGTAGCTGGAGAGCAAGTTGTGGCTCAGGAAGGAGAGTGAACATTAGCTTATATCAGGAAGTCCCAACGTTTTCCTATTAGATCTCTCCAAATCTTCGAAATAAGTCACCTTGAGTCAGTGTTCATTTAAAGAAGCTTTATTCAGATTAGCGCTTTCATCTTAAAGACTTCATTAAGTTTTACTTGATATGATGAACTATGAGATGAAACCACAAATCCAAATAAAGCTTTAAAAAGAATACTGACTTATGGTGACTTATTTAGAAGATTTGAAGAGATCTAATCCAAAAACATTGGAACTTACAGATAGAAACTAAGGTTCCTTCTTTTTTTTTGCAATAAAGTTCTACTATATGTCAGAGTAGCACCCTTGCCACCTTCAGTATACACCTTGATAACTGCATGTGCAGCCTTAAATTCTACGCCGGTCTATCTTGCATTGCAATCCTGGAGGTTAGAGGAAGAAATTTGAATAGGGGGTTTTGGGAGGCTTGTAATTGTCTGACTGCAGACTATCCTGCACATTTAAGCAGATTGAACTCTACAGTTCCCTACAAAACTGAGTCTACAGGACTGCAATTGGTCACCATAACAACATCAGTTTCTCTCAGCATTTAAGCAGATTGAACTCTACAGTTCCCTACAAAACAGAGTCTACAGGACTGCAATTGGTCACCATAACAAAATCAGTTTCTCTCAGCATTTAAGCAGATTGAACTCTACAGTTCCCTACAAAACAGAGTCTACAGGACTGCAATTGGGCACCATAACAAAATCAGTTTCTCTCAGCATTTAAGCAGATTGAACTCTACAGTTCCCTACAAAACGGAGTCTACAGGACTGCAATTGGTCACCATAACAAAATCAGTTTCTCTCAACATTTAAGTAGATTGAACAGATTGAACTCTGCAGTTCCCACAAAACGGAGTCTCCAGGACTGCAATTGGTCACCATAGCAAAATCAGTTTCTCTCAGCGTTTAAGCAGATTGAACTCTACAGTTCCCTACAAAACAGAGTCTACAGGACTGCAATTGGTCACCATAACAAAACCAGTTTCTCTCAGCATTTAAGCAGAGTAGGTTGCACACAAAAAGCATTTGTTAAGCTTTCACTTACAGTGCTGTGTAATTTTGCAGGTCACCATTTTGGTCAGCCATAGGGTTCTTTTTTCTGCTTGAGTGTTTGCCCCTTCCCCTGTAACTTAAGCAAACTGACTCTCACATTAAGAGCTACAATACTTACCTTATAGCTTTAGGACACCTTAGGAAATCTTGTAAACTGCAACAGCCCCGCTACGTTCACCCTGCTCTATTGTTTTGCAGAGGCTCTATAAGTAGCTAGTGACTTTACTGAATTTCTGTGGTAATATTTGTGTTCAAACTGAACCTGTACCTAGAGAAAGTGTATAATCAGAGCTCCTACTTGCTGCATGTGTTTTTAATGTTTAAATTGCACACACACATTGAAGAAGTGCTTTTATGACCTGAATAACGTGGGCTAGCTATACCTGAAGTGCTTGTACTGGCAATTTTCCAGTTGTACAATTGTGAACAACTGATTTAGTTTTTCTGGTATATCTTTAAAATCTGGCAAGTGTTTATTTACTGCATTGCTCTCTTGCTTAGGTTTCTTAGCTATAAATCTTAGTTCATTCTGAAGTGTGCTACTTTACCCTCCCACCCTCAAACCTTTCTGAATGTATTATTATAAAATAACTGCCTGTTGTTGCCTTCATGCTTACCCTAGAATCTCTGCTTTTCTCTTTTCCTAGTTGAACTCTACAGTGCCCTACAAAACAGAGTCTACAGAACTGCAATTGGTCACCATAACAAAATCAGTTTCTCTCAGCATTTAAGCAGAGTAGGTTGCACACAAAAAGCACTTGTTAAGCTTTCACTTACAGTGCTGTGTAATTAAGCAGGTCACCATTTTGGTCAGCCATAGGGCTCTTTTTTCTACTTGAGTGTTTGTCTCCTTCCCCTGTAACTTAAGTAAACTGACTCTTAAATTAAGAGCTACAATACTTACCTTATAGCTTTAGGACACCTTAGGAAACCTTGTAAATTGCAATAGCCCTGCTATGTTCGCCCTCGCTATGCTCGGGCTCTCTTCACTCCCCTCCCTGCCCCCAGTACCTCTAAATGTATAGTACTATAGCCACTCGCCCACTTTCTAGATCCTATCTGCTTTCATCTGGGATAATTCCTCCCACCCCCATTCTTCTACCTACATTTTAATAGCACATATTAGCTTTCATCTGGCATTCTCCCATCCCACTTCCAGTGCCTTTACCTCAACACTCTATCTCCAGGTAAAACAGTTCCTTAACTCACTAGCTGAATCACAGATAATGATATACTCCTCTTTACTACCCCTCTTTTTCGCACCATACCTCCTTACCTTGTATGAAAACCAGTTTCTCACGGGATTTCAGGTCTCGAAAGGCCATACTATCACCCCAGCTGTAAATCCTCCCACCTTCAACCATACGTACAGTACCAGGTCCTAGCCAACATCTTGTTCAGTCTATCAACATCTCAACCCCAGGCACATTAGCTCTAGATAAAAACACTACCACAAACTAATAAACAAATTCCTGAAGTTCATCACCAAGAAAAGACTTAACCTAATACTTGGTGGTGATATTCACCCCAGCCCTGGCCCACCCACTTCAGATACACATATCCCCTCTACTTGCAATCTAAGCTACAAACCTACAATTAATAGGCCAACTAACTCTCTCCTAGCCTGTCATCTCAATATCAGAAGCATTAATAACAAGGTACATGAATTGCATGCACTTCTGGATGTCCACTCCCCTGAGATTCTCTGTTTATCTGAAACATGGTTAAAACCTAACACTACAGACAATGAAGTGTTACCACCTGGGTACAACATACACAGGCTGGATCGTGCTTCGAGGAAGGGGGGTGGGGTAGCTGTACTCTATAAATCTGAGTTGAATGTCTCCATAGATGTAATACAACCACCTCAGATTAATAACTCAGAGATTCTTGCCACCAAATTGCAGCTTAATAAAAATAAATGAGTTAATATCATCTGTATGTACATTCACCCAGGTAACAATAGATCTACACTTGAAGATATCCTGCACTGGCTATCATGTCACTACCCCCAAGAAACCCTACTACTTGGAGACTTTAACATGGACTGGGGCACCTGTTCCTCAGAATCCCCAACCACCCATATTAACCTGCATGCATTTACACAAATCATATCCACCCCTACCAGGATAGGTAAACCCAACCAAAAAGAAAGCATACTTGACTGGGTACTCATAAATAGTCACCCCCAACTGTACACCTCTGGTACCCTCCCTGATGGCCTAAGCGATCACCTTCTGACATATGTAATTAAGCACAAAGCCGTTAATTCCCAACAACCCTTACTCAGAAAGGTTAGAAACAACAAAAAGTTTGACCATGCCAAATTCCAACAAGAACTAAACTCATGTAATTGGTCTATTCTAAAACACCTCCCCTTAGAGGAAGCAATAGCATACTTTAACAACAAATTCATTGAGATCCTTGATTTGCATGCACCTGTTCGTTCAAAGAGAACAAAGACAAAAACTGCACCATGGCTTTCTAAAGAGTCTAAACTCAAAATTACCCTTAGAAACAAAGCATGGGCTGTATGGTGTTCTTCTGAAGACCCCCAAGATCACATTAAATACAGGCAATCCAGGAACTAAACTAAAAAATCCATTTTACAAGACAAAAAAACAATACTACTGTAATTTACAGACAGTAAATCAACATAACCCTCAGAAGTTTTGGACACGTTTAAATAATCTACTACATCCTGGACAAACTTCAACCCCAATCCCTGCTGCTACTATTGATAAAACCCCTGAAGATGTTTCTGACAGTTTTAACTGATTCTTTACTGAGACAATTCAAGCCCTAGCTAGCCAACTACCTCCTAACTCCCCTGGTCCTGAAAGTAGCACCCCTAGAAATCTACTCGCATTCAGCTTCCAACCAGTCACCACTTCACTTATCCGTACCTTGATCAAAAAATTAAAACCCACTACACTTTCTGCTGATTAACTCCCTGCTGAGTACCTACATAAATCAGCTGATGCTATTGCTTACCCCATCTCAATACTAATCAATCGAACCATAGTAGAAGATAAAATTCCCACCATCTGGAAATATCCTATGTAATCCCACTTCATAAAGGAGGCAGCTCTACTGAATTCTCCAGTTATAGGCCAATAGCTATACTCTCTCCATTTGCAAAGATTATGGAAAAAATGCATTCATAGACAACTCATGCATCACCTAATCCAGAATCACCTTATGGCAGACACTTAGCATGGCTTCCGTCCTCATCGCAGCACTACTTCAGCCCTCCTAGCCTTTATCAACACCATAAAATATAATCGCAACAATAATTATATATCTTCAGCCTTCCTCTTGGATCTTTCCAAGGCATTCGATATGGTTGATCACCAACTTTTAATCCACACCCTGCAAACATTCTGTCTAGATATTAGAGCCCTTCAATGGTTTCAATCCTACCTGAATGGTCGACAGCAGGCTGTCCTCTGGCAGAACAAACTCTCTAATCTTCTACCTATCACCCTTGGAGTACCACATGGCTCTATACTAGGGCCCTTGCTGTTCTCCATCTTCATTAACGACCTTTATACTGTCATCCCAAAAGTCAGCTGTATCCAATATGCTGATGACTCTACTCTGATTTGCTCAGCCACATCTCCAATAGAGTTATGGTCAGCTACCCAGACCACCTTTAATACAATAGAAAACTGGCTTTCTGAACGTTGTCTGATCCTAAATCACAAAAAAACTAAAATGTTGTTATTTTCACCAACATGTAGGTCTACCACTTTCACCTTTACCATAAATTCAAATGATGGCACAATAATCTCCCCTGACCCCTCTACAAAACGTTTAGGTGTCATCATAGATAATAATCTAAAATTCGACCTACATGTTAACCAAACTATCAAAACCATCAATAAAACACTAGGGTCACTTTACAGAATGAAAGCCTTCCTAACCCCTCCAGCTAAAATTGCCATAGCTCACTCTCACCTTCTTTCAACCCTTCTGTATGCATCCCCTCTACTCTCAAATTTAAACAAGACTGTCCTTAACAAACTCTCAATTTGCTACAGCCACATTGCCAGGTTTGCCACTGCTCTGCCTTTTAGGACGCATCATTGCATGAATCTAAATCAGCTTGGGTGTCTTGAACTACCCAGCCTAATCCAGTATAACAAATTGATTATGGCCTATAAAATCCTCTATAATCCGGACAATACTCCTGCAGTTTATCACCCCCTATAACAATCCTGGACTGCTTTGATCCTCTAACAAACTATAAATTCAGACTAGCAAAATTAATAACACAGCTGGTGACTCTCTCTTTACAAACTCTGTAAGTAGATCCTGGAACTCTCTTCCAGCTGATATTACCTTACTTTCCACCTTAGGTCAATTTAAAACTAGACTCAAACAACATTTGTCACTTAACTGGCTATGTCAATGTATCAAGCCTGGCTAACTCTCTCTAGAATGTGTATAAATCTGTTAACCAGCTTACTGTGTAATTTAATTTAATCCTGACTTACGCTCAGGTTTAACTCTAACCTGTGGAACTTGTTTAACTTGCTTACTTATAAAATCTCTGTAAATAGTCTGTTTGTAATATGTAATGCTGGTATTATGTAATGCTGTATCTGCTTACCCTTGGAGCTTTTCTCCCCGGGCCTCCACTGAAAATGGACATGCATCCAGTTGGGCTATCCCAGTCAACAAATGTAAAATAAATAAATAAATAAAATTTATAGGCTACAAAAATTTGACACTGTTGGCTCACCTCACCTAGTGAACCACATATAATATGACCTTACCTGTATTCTTTGTATTCCCCTGTGGCCTTGCCTATATTCCATGCAGTTCCCAGTGCTTGTGGACTTACCACTGCTATGCTGTACACCTAGACATTATGACTTTGTTATATCTACCTTTGTATGTTACGTACAGTATTGGTAGTCTTCACTACAGAAATATATACCCCCACCATATCGACATTTAACATGGTTTGTATAACTAAAACCCAAAGCAGTGTAATGCTGACAAGTAAACCACTTATGGTGCACCAACATGTGACATCTTATACTTTCTGTTAAATTTCATATCATAATGCATTCTGATAATCAAAGTGTATAACACTCTTTAGGTTTTGTATTGCCATAGTCAATAATGGAAAACACTGGACCGCATGTAAATCATAGTTAAGAATATTAATTATATCTTAATTTTTTGGAAAGGTGATGAAAGTACTGTGGTTGAGTTTGTTGAATATTTGGGTACTACAACAGATTTTTTGAAATTTACATTTCAATGGGATAAAGACAAAATCAACTCTCTGGATTTAACCATCAGTAAAACAGATAGAGAATTTGAAAGTAATATTTTTAGAAAAGAAAATTATTCTAACTCACTACTACACTTTTCCAGCTGTCATCCATTTCACCATCGTAAAGGAGTTGTTAAGGGACAGATGGTGAGAACCTCAAGATTGGTTAGTAATGATGTACAATTTAGAATGGAGCTTTTTAAACTGATAGGAATGTTCCTGGATCGTGGATATCCACTGAAGCTCCTACTGAGTGTAAGAAGGGATGTGTTGAGGGAAAGGAAAGGGTGATATGCACCTGTTTTACACACTGGTTTAGGACATATGAGAGAACAGAATCCTGATGGTGTAATAAAGGGGTCTGATGTAAAGATGATAGTTAAATTTAACCCTAAATCATCAGAAGTGATTGGCATTATAAAAAACATTTGGAATTATGTTTTAAGTGACGAGCTTAAGAAAGTATTGGGTCCAGAACCAGTTTTTGTATACAGTAGGGGGGATAATTTAAAAGGTATTCTGGAAAGAAAAAGCAAGAGTCAGTTCAAATCCAATATGAAAAAGTGTGTTTTTTGTAGATGGTGTAGATACATTAATGAGGGTAGTTATGTATGTGTACACGGCTACAAATATACCATCCCTTGTCCAGGACAATGCAACTGCTGCACAAAGAATATTATTTATTTGGCAACATGTTCATCTTGTGAGGCATACTATGTGGGTAAGACCATTAGAAGGTTGCAGGACAGAATCGCAGAACATGTTAGATCCATTAGGAAGAAGGACAAGCACAATGCACTTTATTTACACAGTATTAAATGTCTGAATTTTAACAAATTTACATTTTTTGTTATAGGACGGGTTTTAGACTATGGAGAAGGTGGAGATATAGTTAATAGAGTAGGGGCTTTAGAAACTGAATGACAATTAAGATTGGATGCCTGCAAGCCCCCGGCTTGAATGACTACATTTCGATCAAACCCATGTTAAAGTTAAGGTCCCAGTTAGTATAATGAGTGTGATTAACATTTAAAGGACCTTATGTTTATTGGCTTTATAGGCTAAGGTTTTATGGTTATAGTGTAATTTTAATATGTATCAGTTTTTGAATTTTATTATGAATGTATTAGTCCATCTGGTTGCTAATATGACAGGATTTCTGTGCTGGCTATATATATTTTGGGGGGCTGTGTATCAATGCATTATTGGAACACTTGAAATCAACATTAGATATATTTATGGATATGACATCACCACATAAGAGTCACATCATGTTCAACTAATTATGTGTATATATATATATATTTTTCAAAAAAAAAAAAAAAAATTTTTTAAATAAGTAGTAAGTAGATATGTATTTTTGATATAGTATTTAATTGTCAAGGTTAGGAGTTTTGTATTTAAGGGGGTGGGTTTTATGAATTGTCCCAATGAGCTTTGAGTGTTCATTATATAAAGAGCATTTGATTGTAATTTAAACGACTCTGAGGAAGCCAGATTGCTGGCGAAAGCGCTTAGTCGTGATTCCATTTTATTAAACACACTGTTTTTGTCTATTTGAAGGACTCAGTTTCAGCTTTTTACTTCAGCGTGGCTTTTTGTGGATTAGACTGCATCTTCTGGTTGCCGTGTATTTTATATGTTGATTCAGCCCTTGTGGGTGTTACGTTCCTGTTTTCATAGTTAAGAATATAGATGCAGGTTTCACTTGCATCACCAATGCATTCTTTTCATTTGCTGCCGTTAATAAATCACAGTACATATTGGTTAAACTTAAACTGCAAATATCTTTAAAAAAGATTTGGGCAAACCGTTTTTAACAAGATAATTTTTTTTTTTTTTTTTTTTTTTTTTTTTTTTTTTTTTTTTTTTTTTTTTTTTTTTTTTTTTTTTTTTTTTTTTTTTTTTTTTTTTTTTTTTTTTTTTTTTTTTCACAAGGCTCTATACTAGGGCCCTTGCTGTTCTCCATCTTCATTAACGACCTTTATACTGTCATCCCAAAAGTCAGCTGTATCCAATATGCTGATGACTCTACTCTGATTTGCTCAGCCACATCTCCAGTAGAGTTATGGTCAGCTACCCAGACCACCTTTAATACAATAGAAAACTGGCTTTCTGAACATGTCTGATCCTAAATCCCAAAACTAAAATGCTGTTATTTTCACCAACACGTAGGTCTACCTTTCACCTTTACCATAAATTCAAATGATGGCACAATAATCTCCTGACCCTCTACAAAACTATTAGGTGTCATCATAGACAATAATCTAAAATTCTACATGTTAACCAAACTATCAAAACCATCAATAAAAACTAGGGTCACTTTACAGAATAAAAGCCTTCCTAACCCTCCAGCTAAAATTGCCATAGCTCTCACCTTCTTTCAACCCTTCTGTATGCATCCCTCTACTCTCAAATTTAAACAAGACTGTCCTTAACAAACTCTCAATTTGCTACAACCACATTGCCAGGTTTGCCACTGGGCTGCCTTTTAGGACACATCATTGCATCAATCTAAATCAGCTGTCTTGAACTACCCAGCCTAATCCAGTATAACCAACTGATTATGGCCTATAAAATCCTCTATAATCCGGACAATACTCCTGCACTTATCACCCCTATAACAATCCTAGACGCTTGATCCTCTAACAAACTACTAATTCAGACTAGCAAAATTAATAACACAGCGGTGACTCTCTTTGCAAACTCTGTAAGGAGATCCTGGAACTCTCTTCCAGCTGATATTACCTTACTTTCCACCTTAGGTCAATTTAAAACTAGACTCAAACAACATTTGTCACTTAACTGGCTATGTCAATGTATCAAGCCTGGCTAACTCTCTAGAATGTGTAAAATCTGTTAACCAGTTTACTGTGTAATTTAATTTAATCCTGACTTGTACTCAGGACTAACTGTAACCTGTGGAACTTGTTTAACTTGCTTACTATCTCTGTAAATAGTCTGTTTGTAATATGTAATGCTGGTATTATGTAATGCTGTATCTGCTTACCCTTGGAGCTTTTCTCCCGGGCCTCCACTGAAAATGG